>NW_026882292.1:0-40156 GCF_032173495.1 Musca vetustissima
TTTCTTTCATGAGATACATTGCATTTTATACGCCATCTTTACATTCGATTCATTTATTATGCACACGATCCAAGATTTTTGCTTGCTGTTTGAGATTGGTATCTACATATCATTCATATTGGTATCTACATATCCTTCACTGTTTTCTTGCACTTGTAATATTATTATTTTTCAGAAAAAATATCGTTGACATTTTTATATACTTATTGTTTCGTTCCAGCGTATATTTCCTAAGCTTTCTTAATACATTCCCTTTGTTTCTCCATATCTCTCATTCCATCTCTTCTTCATATACAGTTGGCAACTCTGTTTGGTTTTCTTCATTGCATTTTATACGCCATCTTGAAATTGGTATCTATTGCTTGCCAGTGTACTACATCCAACATTTATTTTTAGACTTCTTGACCTTTACCGAAATTATGGAAAACGTTTTTTAGTATGGAAATTTTAATGACACATATCCTTCATTGCCTTCTTGCATTTTGTAATAATATTATTTGCGTCATTAGTTTCATTTGCAAAAATGAATGCCATATAAATGCCGGCATTCCAGTTCCAGTGTCTATACATACACACCGTATAACTTCTACGTCATTTCTGCATATCATTCTATTTGCCAACGCCATATTAATATTAACAAGGCATTATTGCAACTTCACAGCGTCATCGTTTGTTTTTTTCTGTTATTGTTCACATATTCTTCCATTTAGCACAACACCGCTTCATTTAGTTTAGCTTTGGTAAACTTAAAGGGAATTTTCTTATCTATTGATGCAATTGTCTCCAAATGGTATCTTCAATTTCATCCCCTACTCGCTGTATCACGCCGCGCTTCCACTTAAGTAGTCAGTTTTAAATGTTAATGATTAACTCAAAGAGTCCAGCAATTGTTCTCCGCTCCGTGTTGCTATGTATGAACTACCCGTATCCAGCAACAAAACCCATGAACTTACGTTTGTTCGGCCAGCTAAGCATGACATAGCCGCACACACACAGATGTACACATACATACAAGTACTTGCCGTCACCATATCCACACATTATTGACGTAATACGTTCAGCTGGCCTGGCAATTGAATTCATCTTCCGAATAAAAATCTAGTTTTTAGACAATATATTCCACAAATATTTGTTTGGCAATGTTAAAGAGAAATTTGCTGAATCAATAACCAGATATAAACCAAACAATTTTTCCAACGCAAAATAATCTCTACACCAAAAGCAAAAGTTTATATTTACGGAAAATATTTACTTTGCCACATCTGCAATTAACCACTGCAATTTATTTCTTTTTTTTAATGTTAGTTCTTTTTTCTTTACAAAATATCAAAAATGTTTTCTTTACAACGCAATGACTGGCTTTCTTTCCATTTGCTTATGTTATTTCTTTTCATCCTCTTCATGTGAACTACTTTGCTGTACATTATGTATAGACATTTCAAACGAACAACAACAACTACTACAACAAACAGAAAAAAAAATCACAAAATATGGCTGTACGTACGGTTTTCCGTTCGTCAATGCGGGAACCCAAATCTCAACTGAATAATGGTAGCGCATTGCTAAACGTAGATATCATGTCAGAACATCGACCGATGCCTTCGTGTATGCGTTCGTTTCGTTGACTTTGGCTTCGGGTCGCTACCTGCCTTCCTCTGCTACTCAACTCATTGCCAGCATATGTACACACTCAAGGCGAATATCTTGGGCACTCACAATTACAACAACAAGCCCTTTTGCTGAATTTGCCGTGAATATCAGTTTAAGCGTTGCTGTGGTATGGGATTCGTTTAAATAGCAGCGTGGCAAAGCAAAACGTTTCAGTTGGTTGATGAACGCTTGGGTGTTCTGTTCAATTAGTAGTGCTATGCCGTTGGGTTGAATGGCTGGCTGGCTGCTTGGTTGGATGAAATTGTGATTTTTTTTATTACAATATGGGGATGTTTTTTTGTCGTTCTATTTTTAATTTGCAATGTTATTAAGGTAATAGACAATATACGTACATCTGTACCTGTAAGGGGGTAAGTATGCATATATTTTGGGGACGATGAAATGTATATTGTGATAAGTTAAAAATATCTAGTACGTTTTATATTAAGAAAAAGTGGATATATTTTAATTTTTTAAAGAAGGAAATCTATATATTCACTAAAATGGAATAATAAAATAAATACAATCGAAAGACAAAAAATGGGGACTACAAAGTCTACTTTGTAAATGAAATTATATATATTTTAATTATTTTATATATATTTGAATTTCTAAAGACAATATGAACATTTTTGAGGAACAGTATGATAAGGTAATTTAGTAAAAAGCTTAAAGAATGGAGTATACAGCACAGAGTCTCACGGAACTGATTTGTATTGAAGCTAATAAACATTAAAAGTCAAGTAAGCCGTCTTCTTGGGATATATTTTAGAATACCTAATTGAAGAGTTATAACTCTACATTGGAAATATAAAGTGTTTACCTAGCATCGAAATTAGAACTATTTTATATGATGACCAGCAAAAGCACTTAATAGAGGCACTTCATCTCATACTTCTCGATATGTTTGTTCAAACTGTATGAGGTGTCAATACATTGAAAACTTAATACAAAAAAACTTCAAAGCCGATTTTTTTCGTTTAAGCCGGTTTTGCCGCAAATGTACGATATAAAGCACCACGTAGGCAACAAATATAACTGAAGAGGATTTTCGACTACGGAAATATCAAAACCATCACTTCAGTACAAAAATATATAAATATTTTAATTATAACAAAATGCTAGACTGCATGCATTTGATCGATTTAGGAGTCATGATATTTTTTTAATTGCAAAAAAATATTTTCTGATAATTCAATGAAAAATATTTCCAATCAAATTATAGAATTAAAAAGATTACGCGTACAAGTCACTCGGTCTCTGGTGGAACATAGATGTACAGTACCGAGGACAACAAATGCAACGGCGAGTAAATGTGGTAATTTTAAAACTATTTTTTACTTTTGTAAACCGAATTTGAAACGAAATATAGTTACTTTGAAAACTTAAACAGCAAAAGAAAAGTGGTATATTAGTTACCGTTATTTGTAAATAAAATTACATAGCCTCTACAAATCTACTGTTCCAGAAATTAAGAAATATTTATAATTCACCCCATCAATAAGATCGACATTAAATCTGACTATATCAATATCTATAATGACAACCAAAAATATAGGAAAAATTGAAAAATACAGTTCGGAAAATTCTTAGCCTAGCACAAAAAGCGCTGTATAAACAGAAAAAAGTTAAGTGTTTTGGAAACTTCCATCTCTGTTACTTCTTCATATAGAAACAGGTATTCAAAAAAGACGCTTCTGCAATTTTTTTACAATGGAAAAATTAGAAATGCGTGCTATCATTAAATATTTACATAAAAAAGGTTTGTTGGGACAAGAAATTCATAATGATATGGCGAATGTGTTAGGTGAAAGTGTTCCTTCATATGCAACAGTAAAAATTGGGTTGCTGAATATAAACGTGGTCGTACAAGCATTACAGATGAACCACGTTACGGACGTCCAAAAACAGCAACAACAACATAAAGTTTAGCCAAAGTGTATGATATGGTATTAAATGATCGACGAATAAAAGTGTGTGAAATTGCTAATATTATGGGCATCTCAAATGATCGAGTTCATTTAATTTTGCATGAAGAACTACAGATGAAACAGCTTTCTGCAAGATGGGTGCCGCATTTATTAACAGTCGATCAAAAACGCATAAGAATGAACATTTCTCAAGCTTGTTTGGATCGCTTTAAGCGAAATAAAAAAAAATACAATGAATTTTAAGCGTCGTTTCATAACCGCTGATGATGAAGCATGGAACCACCACTATACTCCAGAGACAAAAGAACAATCCAAACAATGGACTGAAGCTGGGGGAAGTGCCCCAAAGAAGCAAAAATAATTCAATCTGATGGTAAGGTTATGGCAACGGGTTTTTGGGACTTTAAAGGTATTTTATTGATTGACTATCGGCAAAAGGGTAAAACAATAAATTCGGAGTACTATTACAACCTTTTGAATCAATTAAATGTACAAATACGAGCAAAACGTCCTGGCTTACAACACAAAAAAAATAATTTTTCATCAAGACAACGCACTAGCGCACAAGAGTGTTTAAACAATGTCTAAAACCAACGAATTAATGTACAAGTTAGTTGACCACCCTAGAGTTGGGCAATCTAGTTCACGTAGCGGATCGATCTTTCTCGTCTTTTTTTTTTAAACAAACTAGTTCTTTAATGTAGTTCCTTTGCTCCATATAGTTAATTTGCTCCATATAGTTCCTTTGTTCCATATAGTTCCTTTTCTCCAAACAGTTCCTTTGCTCCATATAGTTCAGACTTCTACATAGTTCTTTTGAATCTCTCTCTTTCATCTTTCTTTTTGTTTTTTTTTCATATAGTTCCTTTGTTCCATATATTTCCTTTGATCCATATATTACCTTTGCTCCATATAGTATCTTTGCTCCATATAGTTCCTTTACTCCATACAGTTCCTTTGCTCCAAATAGTTCCTTTGCTCCATATAGTTCCTTTGATCCATACAGTTCCTTTGCTCCATATAGTTCCTTTACTCCATAGAGTTTCTTTGCTATTTATAGTTCCTCTGCTCCATATAGTTCCGACTCCTACATAGTTCCTTCGAATCTCTCTCTTTCATTGGTCTCTTTCTTTTTTTCGCTCAAAAGGAAAAGAAAAAATAACGAGATCAGAAAAAGAGACTATATTAATTAAAGACCGTTCCTTTCTCGGAATAGTTCCAATGAACTAGATCGTTCCGGAACTACCCAACTCTAGACCACTCACCTTATTCTCTTGATTTAGCTCCCAGTGAACTTTACTTTTTGTCAATTCTAACAAAATTCCTTGCTGGCAAGCGTTTTACCTCAAATGAAGGTATAGAATTGTTTCAGTAGATTATATAGAAAAATAAAAATATTTGTGAAAAAGTAACTATTCACTTTCATTGATAGGCTAAGAAGTTTCCGAACCACTCTCGGTTCGGAATTTATGAAACAAGTCAGATTTGAAGGGGACACTTATTTAGCACACTTTGGAAATTTTTACTTAAATGTCATTGAAATTAAAAAATATATATTAAAAAGTTCGTGATTCTATTTCTCTAAAAATTAAGGGCTTTGCCACGTTTTCCACAGGACTAGCCGTAATTTAGCATTTCAGATTACTGATTTAGAAACTACTTCTCCCGGAAAATTTTCAATATATATAGGTTAAGGTTTTCAAATGCACACAAAGGTATGTTAAAGTCTTTCGCCTAGTATTCCAAAATTATTGCCAGCAATATAGTTAATTTTCTCGGAGTATAAACAACCATATGAAAAATAATACGGAGACCAGGCTCCTAGACCCGCTGATCTCTCGCGACTAGTAAACTTTGTTTGGTTCCAGGAAATATTGAAATAAATTGGAGTGAAAAAACTGGTGCTCGAGGGGCCACAATTTTCCGATTTAGGGATCTGAGAAAAAGTAACAGCAGAAGTAAGTCTCTCACGTCAATGGAAATGTATACTGCCGTTTATGTGAAGATCAGGAAGAACTGAAAAGGATCGAGCATCTACTATGTCGATGTCAAATGCTACGTAGCAAAAGGCACAAGTTATATTTCCACTATAAACTATATATCCGCACTGGAATATGACTCTCTAATTAGTCTTACCAATTAATTAATCAACCAAATATACATGTGTAATGAGCTATTCTGTCTTTTTTCTTAATTGTTTTCAATTCAAAAATAGTATTTAGTCCCTTAAAACAATGACAATTAGAATAATCTTTCTACTTACATTATACATTTTCGCTTTTCCACCCACTTAACCATCAAAAATATTGAAAACATCCTTTCCAACTCGACCCTATTCAAGATTGAAGATGATAAACACAATTTCCAATAAGTTTTGACATAATATGACCACATCGATTTATGTCCTGTGGTTCATATAATTGCTAGGCATTGGACAGGGTATATGTCTACCCTGTAAGGTATTCATGCGTATGATTCTGGATAGATGCTCTTATTGCAATCCGATGTATCATTTCTGTGTGTTCGCTTGTGTTGTCCCTGCGTCCTGGTCATGGCTGTGAATATTAGATGAAATGCTGTATATCATTCGATGACAGGTTTTTGTGAGGATGTTCTGAATATCGAAATAAAGGTAAGTGGAAAGTATTTATGTGGACAAATAGGAGGGGAAGATAAAGTACACTTGATTCTTTTTTAATAATTGCAATCATTTATTTATGTTATGCGAAAAGTGATTTATGTTACTGAGTAGTTAAAATATAATACCAGGGAGTATGAACTACTTTCCTTTGAATTCTAATTTCAAATAGATGAGCTTTCGATGGGACAGTAACGTGCATTTGATTTAATAAATTCTGATTTTGATGAAATAAAAATTAAAAAGTGGTACAAAAATCTGCGACTAGATTGTTGTCCTATGGTATGGCTGCTAAGAGAGTGCTGGAGCAGTGGATCGAATCAAAATGATTGCTTTAATTATTTCTACATCTGACTCTGACTTAAAGTGCAATGAAAAAATTAGGTTATACTTTATATGCATGCAGAATGGATGCTGGAACTATTTATGACAATTTCTTTACCATCGAGGATATTAAAGTTAATTTCAGAAATAAAAGATGAAGAATAATAATCGAAGTCTTGGAAAATAATTCTTTATATCTACCGATACAATCAATATAATTGGGATATGATGTAGATGAGAAAATCAAATTGATGCCTAAGTCTTAAATGCTAAAAATTAAAACAACATGTTTGAAAATATTTACGAAGTTTACGTTACAAATGCTGAAGTGTTTTTCACCCAATATGAGCTTTTTCAAAATGCATAAACAGTTCTCACCACAAATATGCTGCATTTCAGTCGCCAACCAAATTTTAGTTTAATTTTGAAAATTGTACTGCCCGTATTAAAAGAAAATACCGCGAAAGAAATATATGTGGGATCGGTAATTTCCTAATTGCGTGACAACACTGAAATCACATAAAAACTCTCTTGTTCAAGCCTTTTCAGTGAGAACATATTTAGAAGCCGAGACGGAAAGATCGAGTTAGAGTCTAAACGCAATCAGAGCGTCTAGAGTCAGCGACGATCGTTTACCGTGATTTCTTATTGGCGGGGAAATCGTGAAGGCTGACGTTCGCGTCTAGCGGCTTGACTCTAGAATAGATTGTATTCATTTTTACTCAGCGTATACATACATTGAATTTGGTTTGCACAACGTATAATATTCTGTCACAAAATAAAACAAATAATTGTCATTTTGCGCCGCTAACAAATAAATGTCAATTATTTGTTTTATTTTGTGACAGAATATTATACGTTGTGCAAACCAAATTCAATGTATGTATTATTTAATAAACAAAAATGTCAAGGAACTTGGGGAAAATGTCAATAAAGAAGCTCAGAGGAGTGTGGGATCAACAAGAAGATGGTGGGTGCGTCCCGTAAATTTATCACGAGACGAGCAGGGATTTTACAATACGTGTTCAAAACAAATCCAGTCAATGGATGAGGAAGATTTCTTCAAAGTCACACGGATGAGTGTAGCAAAATACAAATTGCGTCTTAATTTACTTGAAGAGAGGCTGCAGAGACAAAAAATAAAAGCAATTTCCCCAGAGGTTCGTTTGTCATTAAAACTACTGTGAGTAATCGTTTTTTATGAGAAGCTCATAATAATTACATTCGAATATTTACCAGATTTCTAGCACATGGATGTAGCTTTCAATATTTGGCTTGGTCGCACAAATTAGGATTATCACTGTCAGAAGTATTATCTACGAGACATGTGAATCGATTTGGGAAGAGTTACACTTGATATTTGTAGCTCCACCAAACACTTACGAATGGAAACAGATTGCTAACAGCTTTTATGTTGAAACAGGTATGCCCCATTGTTGCTTGCTTTTACTTCTCTTTTCCGTTGAATTGTATGCGCTTGCCGCCAAAACTGATTTTGCTGCTTCACAGATTCCATTTTCCACTACGTCATTTCGAAATCTGCTTGGTGGTCGTACACTATTGGAGGACGTACTGAAGATGCTGGCGAAGAATCTTCATCTAGGATTATAATATCCTCCGGTTGAGTCCCAACATTATTTGTGAGATTGCCAATAGTTCTAATCGTAGAAAATTCATTGTTTAAGGTACATATATAAAATACGTAAAATTAATAGTTTACCTTCTAGAGCTCTTGATGTTCTCCAGGAATTTTAACTGAATTGCGAATTTCCATGGGCGTTCGAAGCTTGCCTCACTGCCGGATCTTACAATTTCCCTCTGTTTTTTCTTCTTATATGTGTCCCGTAAATTCTTCCATCTTGATTTGAAATTTTCGACTAAAGTAAGTAAAAAGCTATAGGATTCATTGAAAAACATTTAATTATTTACCTCTAATATTGAGAGTTTCTGCAATGCTACAAAATGTCGTATTTTTAATTTCCTCGATCAATTTTTCTTCCATTTTATTATTAATTCGTTAAAAAACGTCCACAATCTTTGAAAATATTTGTACTTTTAACAGCACTGCCACTGAAATTTCCACTGCAATGTTGGTAGCACTGGTAATTTACCTAAAATATGGCAACTCAATTGAGAGCAATATAGAAAATTTGAGTATGACGCTGAGCAATAATGAATAAAAATAAAAAAAATATTCTAGCGTCAAGCCGATAGACGCGAACGTCAGCCGTCAGTATTCTCGTTGCCAATAAGAAATACACAGTAAACGACCGTCGCTGACTCTAGACTTTCTGGTTGCGTTTAGACTCTTAGTTGAATCTGATTATTGAGACGTTTAAGACGAAGACGGCAAAGCGGCAGACGGCCATAACTGTTCTCTATATCTCTGTGAACAACTTATTGAATTTATTTTAATTTTCACTATTTTTATAAATATTAATTAATCTGTAACATTCTATTAATAAAAATACAAATAAACCTTAATAAAACAATAACCTCATATATACATATGAATCTCAATGGAGAAAAATCCCTTTTGTGAAATTGACGGAATTGTTTGGGGATGATGTTCCAGGCAGCTTATGTTCTTTTTGAAACAAATTTTATTTATATCAGGATGTTTCTTCCTTTGAAATGTACGGATATCATACGATTAGTGGCAAAATTGCTAAATTATTTATTTTTAAAACTATTTAGAAGTTTCCTGCCTCTAAAACTTTAAATATAAGTTGTAACAATCATGATTAAATCTTGAGAGCAATGTTCAGCTTTAGAAAATATATTTTGTTTAATTTATTGAAAATATCTCAATCAACATACATAATTTTTTTTTTTGCATTTATTTTTCATTTTTTTTAAATTGATATATGAATTCCATATTAAAAAGGGTTGCCATCATCAATTTCTTAAATGAGACTATCATCCATAATTATGCCATGCCTTCTCCTGAAATGATAAAAAAATTTAATACTAAAAACATGTATACCCAAACTTATGATGTTGGTGAGTCTGAAGTTTTAGATATAAGTGCCACTGTCAATAAACAACCTGTGTTTTTTAATTGAATACTTCTAAAAATGTAAGTATTTTTAAAAAATTTAAAATGGACAGCATTCTAAATAAACTATTTCAAAACAAAAAATTGAAAATACAGGGGATTTTTTTGGGTATGATGAATTATTTTTGGGGATAACATATCTTTATTTTCTGGTTTCAGTAGAAAACAAACTGGCCTAAAATACCGCTAGACCGATTTGTTGACTTATTTTTCAAATGTAAGTGGCAATATTGCTTTAAATGGATCAAGCCTATCTTATATTAGTAAACGTAAATGGCACAAAATATATAAATACTGTAGGAGCTTACACATGCAACGAAAAGCTCGAAGATATTAATACATTTTTAACGCCATTCATTGAGGAAATCATTGCCACTAATTTTTCTTACATGATGACCCGGCAAGATCCCTTGTTATGGGTATCAAAAGTCATACAGACTACAATTGCTGTCATAAGTTACCAATAGACATAAAGCAATCATTTCTGTTTCAATCATCTGTCCTGGCGTTGTCAAGCCCTGATGACGGCGTGAAATAGAAATTGTTATTTTCCGCTACGATAAAAAATAAATAAAATTGTGGGATTATAAACTCCAACAACTCATTCTTCATACACCTCGGAAGATTTGTAGACAGCCACGTGGCTTGAAGGAATTTGGCCGATTCAAGGCCACAGAATTTTTTTTATAGAAGACTTTGCTCTCATTTTTGTGAGAAGCGTTCCAGAGAATTAAACCACCTTGACATACAAGTTCCACGGTCTATCTCATTGGATTCATTGGAAAACATAAGTGCCTTTAAATTTTGAAATGAAATTAGGACAATTTGAGCGACTTCTTGCTGAATGTATATTTATCTTCTGTTGCTAGTGGATGGAAGGAAAGACACTTGGTCTCTGGCTGGTGATGGTAATGAAATCTTAACACTACGAATATTTACAAGACTGGGTGTAGGTCACCCTAAGCGAACTAATCGCAATTACTCGGCGCATGTATGTTGTGTGTTGGAAGTCCGTAACGTGTACATTCAATAATTACAACATTCCTCCTCAACACACATACATACATACATGTCCAATATCAAACATTCAAAAACCATTCCTTTATTTAAATTCCAAATTTGTAAACATATTACCAATACAATGCACTTAATATTTCCTTAAGTATGCTTAGCAATCTTCATTCGATACCGTTCGTTGTGGGCTCTCCCCATCAGTTGTTGTTTTGCTGGATCTTCGCACCCTTCTTTTGTTGTTGCCATTTACTCATCGCTTGACTTTTCCAAACATTAATATCTGCATCCTATCTTTGAAATCGCCTCTCAAACATATTGGTGGACTAACACGGATTTCCTTCGCACGATCAACGTACCCGACACTCAGTTATACAAGATGGAATGACTCTCAATGCCTTTTCTATTTCGCAAACTTCGATCATATTGTAGGATATATTCTTGCTCTGCTATAGTAGATGAAAGGGTTGACGACTTGTGCTCTGGCTTTATTAAGAGTGACTATGTACAACTTACACACGAGTAATGAAATCTTAACACTACGAATATTTACAAGACTGTGTTTAGGTCACACTAAGCGAACTAATCGTAATTACTCGGAGCATGTATGTTGTGTGTTGGAAGTCCGTAATGAGCACATACAATAATTACAACACTTTTTAAACAAAGAATAACACATACGCCCAGATTTATAATCGATCCGTTAAACAATGTCTTAACTATTTAAATTCAAAAGAGTTTGAAAAACAAGAAAAAACAAGTAGTACCTTTGTTAAAAATTAATATTTATATTTGTCAGTATTACGTTGATCAGGATATAGAACACCTATAATATTCGTTAATATCCTTAGAATTGAACGAACACACAATTTATCTTTCAATACCCAAAGCTCATTCTATCCAAAAAGGGTATCAATTCAATATTGTCTAAATAGATAAAAAATACCAAAATAACAAAGAATTATAAATTGAAAATTGTAATCCGTGTTAAAGATCTGTTATGTTTAACGGTGCAATTTAAATACAAGGTGAGATGAAAAAACCGCAACTAAATTCTGACTGCTGTCATATCTAAGCCACTCGTCCGACAGCTGTTAAAATTATTCCAGTGTTAGCTCATTATATTTTTTACAAGTGTACAAAAGCATTTTGGTGAGAATTTTCCAGAAAAAAAAGTTATTCGTGATGGTATTCAAGCGTGATAGTATTGGCTGGAAAACCACAAGTGGCTATCTTTAGAGCAATCCAGCATTTAAATGTGAATAAATCTTTTGTGTCTCATACCATCGCTCGTTACCATGATACTGGTAGCGTAGCCTGACGTCAAGGACGGAAGAAAACAGCAACATCAGCAGAAATGGTTCGAAAAGTAAAGAAGCGACTTGATCGAAACCAGCGTCACAGTGGCCGAAAAATGGCTCGTGAGCTGAACATATCGCAATATTCCATTCGGCAAGTATTGAAAAATGAGCTCCGGGTAAAGCCATTGAAATTCAAAAAAAGTGCAAGAACTTACACCGCAACAGAAAGAAAATAGACTCAAAAGAGCTAAAGAGATGCTTCGATTGGCCGAAAATGGTGAACAAAATGCGTTGGAATATTATGTCTGGAGTATTTTGGAAAGCAAGGATGGCAATAAAAAAATACCAATTTGTCGGTCACCTCAGACAAGCACCAAAATACCGCAGTGCAACAATCGGGCAGCGTGTGATTCATTGGCCGTTTGAAGGACATAATTCGTGCCAAAGATGACCAATTCGAACAAATCTAAAGTTATTCTAAAATTTGATGCTACATCCGACATTTTTTGCTTGTAAAGTCGGACAGGGCCGACTTTATGATAGCCTTCACCACTTTGGGTGTATTCAACAGGACCATTGATACGTTTCGTGTCAACCGGTGCAACTTTCACCTTAACTCCAATGAACATGCAAATGGGAGCTATATCTAAATCTGAATCGATTTCAATAAAATTATATATCAACGTACAAACTTTGGGTCTTTAGTGCACACTTTACATAAAATCGAAGGAAAATATATATGAGCTATATCTAAATCTGAACCGATTTTCACGAAACTAAACACACAGCATTCTAGGCTCAATTCAGTACGCAATACCAAATTGCGTGCAATCGAAAGATATATAGGGACTTTGGTGCACCATTTCAATATAATCGGACGAAACTATTTATGGGAGCTATATCTAAATCTGAACCGATTTTCACGAAACTTAGCACACATCATTCTAGACTTAATTTCGTACACTGTGCCAAATTTCGTGCAAATCGAGAGATATATATGGACTTTGGTACACCATTTACATAAAATCGGACGAAACTATATATGGGAGCTATATCTAAATCTGAACCGATTTTTCCCAATTTCAATAGGGTTCGTCCTTGGGCCAAATAAATGACCTATGCCAACTTTCATCCAAATCGGATCATAAATGCGACCTGTACTTTGTTTACAATTTAACGTGGACAGACTGACGGACGGACATGCCTAAATCGACTTAAAAAGTGATTCTATGCATATTCTCAAAAGGAACCATGTGTCTATCTCGTTTCCTTTTGCCTGTTACAAACATATGCACAAAGACATAATACCCTGTACGAATTATATGGGTACCGGAATACCAAGGAATCATAGCAACGAGATAGCAAATCAACTAGCCAGGAGTGTCATTTCACTACCCACTATAGAGGTGTATACCGCCAAACCCTTTAGCGAAACACGCCAAGAAATGAGGGAATGGGCACATGAGACCCACAAAACCCTTTGGGATAATGAGGGGACAGGAAAAATCACCAAAATCTTATGGGGCGACCCAAGTGAAGACAAAACTAAGCAAATCTTAACGCTAAACAAAAAAGAAATAAGCCGACTGACGGGAGTTCTGACGGAGCACCTCGGCCTAAAGGCACATCTACTCAAGATTGGATGCGAAGGAAGTAACGAGTGCAGAGCGTGTGGGGAAGACAGTGAAACGCTGGAACATTTCCTATGTCATTGCCCAGCTTTTACATGCCTTCGGAGACAATTCTTGGGAAACGACACTCTCCACGGACTAAGCGATCTGAGGAGGTGTGGATGGAAAAGACTGCAGGAGTTCGCAAAACACACGGAATTCCTAGACTCATAGGGTATCAAACCCAAATGTTTTTCTTAATTAATATACACTTCACTAATTCTTGATTTTTACTTTCTCCGCACATCTAGAGCGCACAACAGGCCTCATATGGCTTAAGTGTATGTCCTTCTCATGTTGGACATGCGGTTTTTTCAACCTAACCTAATACCCTGTACCACAGTGTGGTGAAGGGTATAAAAATGAAAATATTATGGCGTTTCACATTGTTGTAGTTTTTTGTATCTCACCCTGTATGTGTTATTTTAACATATTCATATTTCGATTGTTACGTATGAGAAGAAGCCGTTTCAATAATTTTCCAAAGATCGAAAGGAGGAAAATTTATCTATTTTTTACACAAAGGTGAGGATCGGACCCAGTCTTTGGTATTGTTCCGCCAAAGCCCACTTCTATGCTGACGTAAAGTGGGAAAGAATATAACGGCTTCTTCATAAGTCTTCAATATAATATCGCTGGTTTAAGAAGTAAACGCGAAAAGTCCATATTTTACAATTTTACAGGAGAGAACAGCCAGCGACATGTGATCAATTGGACTTAGCGCCTTTACAACATTAAATGGGTAGGTAGATTTTTGATTGAATCATTGAACATGTCTGTATCATAATCTCTATTGTTAGAAAAAGTGGATTTATTGCCTTCTAACGCTAAGCCAGCGATATCCAGTATTTTATAAATTGTCGACAAATTTTTCTATTTATACTCTTGACCACACTGTGGTACAGGGTATTATGTATTTGCGCATATATTTGTAACAGGCAAAAATAATCGAGATAGACCCATAGTTCCTTTTGAGTATATGCATAGAATCACTTTCTGAGTCGATTTATGCATGTCCGTCTGTACGTTCGTCTGTCCATGTTCAATTTGGCACAACTCATTTATTTGGCTCAAGGACGAACCCTACTGATTTAGATATAGCTCCCGAAAAAGTTTCAAACTTTTGAACGAGACGGACGTGTGTTTTTTGTCAAAAAATAAAATATAAAAATTGAATTTTTTTCATTGAATTTTTGTTCTGAGCAAATTTTCATTGGGATTGGGAAATGAATATTTATCCATTGAGCAAGGACGCTCGCGTTCTTGCAGAGAATATTCCTCCCGATAAAGCTAGCCAAAAAGCGAAATCCAAGACAACTATTGGCAAGCTCTTGCACGATGCTTGTTTTAATGATAATGAATTTGATGATCGAATTGCGGGATATCGCGGTGAAGACATTGTTCAGCCAGACTCATCACATATGGCTTCCAAAAGCAACGATGCAAAACCCACTACCCTTGTAACCAATATTGAAGAATTGCCTTCAATTGACGTCAACAATTTAATGAATGCTAACTCGGAGCAAATTCGTGCAATACCTACTGCAGCAGAAACGGTGTGCAATATGGATCAGGAGGAAAATATCCCGACTGAAGACAAAGATTTTCAACTTGTGCAAAAGAAACGAAAAATTGCAACTATTACCAGAAAACCTAAGGTAGATATGTCCAATTTTGGACTTCATGTTCCAAAAAAATCATCCGAACAGTCGGTGCTGTCAAGCAACAGATTTTCCATATTAGGTGATTTGGATATTAAATCTGACAAAGCATATAATAGGCCTGCTCCTTTGAAAGAAGTAGTAGATAAACCTGATAGGAATAGAAAATCGTTCTGTCCCCCTATTTTTCTTTTTGGCATAGACTTGCATAGTTTGTTAAATGATTTAAAGGCTAGGAACATCGAATATAGAATTATTAATAAAAGCAGACACAAAAGCAAACTTTATCTACAAGATCCAAATGTTCACACCGAATTAATGAGCCTTCTACGAGAAAAAAAGTTGGACTCGTATTCTTATACTCCTAAAGAGTTGAAACGACAAACCATAGTTCTCCGCGGACTTCTTCATGAAACTCAAATTGATGATATTAAGGCAGACCTAGATATGTTAGTTCCAGATACGGTGCAAGACGTCTCTAAATTTACCACTTCTTACTCTAGAAAAAATGATATTGATACAGGGCTTTATCTTGTAACTCTACTGTCGGGTAAATCGGTATCAGAATTGAAGTCGCTGAGGTATGTATTGATGCAAAGAGTCTATTGGGAATTGCCGAAAAGAAACTTGGGGGATGTCCAATGCTGGAGATGCCAAAAATGGGGTCATATGTCGCAAAATTGCAATAGAGAATCTGTTTGTGTCAAATGTGGTGAAAACCACGCCAAAGGCGAATGTAAAATCGTTCAAGGTGATGGGAATCTACCCTACTGTATCAACTGTGGGAATCGTGGTCATCCCGCAAGTTTTAGGGGTTGTCCTGAATATAAAAAGTATGTTGAACTGAAGAAGAGAGCTAAAACAGTTGCTTTGGAAAGAAAATCGAAAGTAAATAATAATGTTTTTAATGCTTTATCCTCTATTATACAGCCGGATATTTCTTATTCAGATGCATCCCGTAAGTGTTCCGCTAACCTAACTTCAGGCTCTTCACAGAGACCGAGACTTATTGAAGATTTTTTAAAAATCGCTAAAGAAATTTGTCCCCCTAAGACGATTTCATTAGAAGATAAAATTTTGAATTTCCTAAGAAATTATAAATCAATGTCAAAGGATGAGGCTATACAACAGTGTGTTAGTCTCTTGCACGAAGTTAATATCACTTAAACTCCTTGTACATTAGAACTTTTTTACCGGGTTAACCTACTTTATGAGGATTTATTTGACATATATGCAAAGGAAATGGCAATTGAAACCCACTGGGTTAACGAAATCTGGTTAAATGTAAACGTACTATTATGGTCCGTAATATGTTAAATCTCATCACATTTAATATTAGGTCATTAATTGAATATGGCCGTAAATACGAATTGTACAAGTTACTCAACACCCATGATATTGACGTTGCATTCATTCAAGAAACGCACTTGCGACCTGGTGCAAATATTAATTTTGAGGGCTGTCAATTTCTCAGAGACAATACCTCACAAGGGGTAGCTATTTTGCTAAGGAAAAATTACAAGTTCAGTAAAGAGATTATTTCGGGTTTTAGTTTCCCTAGTTTATTTATCTCGATTGATGTTTATATTAATGGCGCCCTTAGAAAAATTTTGCTTGGCTCCATTTACTTACCGGGGAATTCTGATCAATCGCAGATTTCACGTTCTCTGATTTGTTTAGGTCAATATTCCAGGGATTTTGATCTTACCTTTGTTGGCGGCGACTTTAATGCCAGACATGTTTCATGGGGGGATACCATGAATAACATAAATGGGAATAGTTTTTATGATCACCTCCAACAACATCCACATTTCTTTACCAGAATATCTTCTTCTTGTCCTACTTTTCCTAATGGTTCATCATATTTGGATCATTTTCTTATCAGATCTAATGCTATAGACTTGCCCAATCCTATATATTCTACTTCCTGTTTACCAAGTTTTTCAGATCACTATCCACTCAAGCTTAGCGTTAATCTTCCAAGTGTCGAAATTATTTTAAAGCCACTACCTACTTTTATAAGCTACAAAAATACGAATTGGAATGATTTCAAATATGATGTAGCTCAAGGTATTTTGGACCATTATCCCAATGCTGATAGAAATTTGACTAACGATGAAATCGATCAGTATGTAGATCACTTTACTTCTGTGGTTAATTCGGTCTCTGAATTTCATTCTGAGAAAATTGACTTGAAAAAAAGACAATTTACAGTAATTGGAAAAAGGAGCTTAAACGGATTTACCGTATCTCCAATAACAGGCGCAGTCCGGAATATCTGAGATTATCGAAACAGATCCAATTATTAAGTATAATGATAAAGAGACAGGTAGAACTTGAGCAAGTTTCGAATTTCCAAGATAAACTTAAAAATATTAAACCGGGGCCAAAGGCGCATAAGGAAGTTTTTAAGATTATTGGTCATCACAGATCCCGTCCGATAGACAAACTTGCCGTAGATGGTACTGTTATAAGTGATGATTCTGAATGTCTTACGCTTTTAAAATCTTTTTTCTATAACATTTACAATAACGCTGCTAGCCTCCCTTCTGTAAGTGAAGATTTTGTAAACGGGTATATTGCAAACGTTCCACAGAACTGTCACGTATTTTCCAGTGATTCAGATGCTAGAAATCAAACAGGATGTGTAAATTTAACAAATTTAAATGAAATTCTGGCTGTTGCTAACACTATTAAAAACACTGTGCTAGCACCGCATTTGTACAACATCTTAATGTACGATTTCCCTCTTAACCAAGAAAACGCTTCGGGTATTCTGTACGCTGACGACTCACTTTTGTACTCACACCACGAGTCACCAGTTTGTGCTACTGACAATATCTCACAATACCTGCATAATGTTAAGCAATTTTATGATGAATGGGGAATCAAAATTAACACTTCCAAGAGCGAAGCAATTTGCATTAGAAATGCATCTGGAAAATGTAAACGTTCTGTATTTCCCGAGAGTAAGAATTTAAAACTGGCATTAAATGGCATTGAAATTCCCTTTAGAGACAAAATTACGTACTTGGGAGTAAAGTTTAACAAACTATTTAAATTTAATTCACATGCTAGAAAAGCATTAAATAAGGCCCGAGGAATTTTTATTTTATTTTTGAGAATTCTGAACAATAAAGCTTTGATTGCAAGTACAAAATTAATGTTGTACAAGACATGTATAAGGCCTGTTATTTTGTATGCCTTTCCTGTCTGGTTTAACATATCACCAATTGTTGTGAAAGAGCTAGAGGTTTTTGAGAGAAAAATTTTGAGACTTTGCATCGGAAAAAATTTTATATGTGTCAATAAGAGATATTCGAATAATTTTATTTATGAAAATTCAAAATTGCAACGTATGTCTACCTATATCTGTACGATCTTGGATAAGTTCAATGCAAGATTAGAGTTTCATGAAAATGTGCATATGAATGAAGCATGTAATAGTCAAGTGAACATTGGTTGGTATAACACAAATTATCCATCACCTATAGGGTATAAGTACGAGTCCGAAGCGGGTATTACCCATTTTTACGAAAAGGCACTGACCGGTACGCATCGTGGGTAGTTATTGATTTACCTACTTTTACTTTTTTGTCTGTTCATTGTTTTGTTTTTTTTTGTTTTGTATCATTAGTTTTAAGTTCATAAACCCTGGATAAATTATCCCTTCTTATTGTATTAGTCTCGGGAGCAAGGATGTACGTAACTTTATCTGATGTATACCCACATTTTATGTCTCATTTCATGTAAAAGCTAGGTGCTGTAATGTCTGTCACTGCATTACGATAATACATTATAGTCATAAGTCCTTCATATTATGTATCTTATTTATATATTAACATTGTTTAAAAAAAAGACTCAATAAATATAAACTTAAACTTAGATATAGCTCCCATATATATTTTCGTCCGATTTTATTTAAATGTTGCACCAAAGTCCCTATATGCCCTTCGATTTGCACCAAATTGGGATTTATAAGTAAATGAAGCACTGAAAATGTGGCCGAATGCACAGAACATACTGAAATAAGTGTAACCTAACATGTGACAAGTTTCGATGTAATCGGGTTAGGCTTCGATATTTTGCTTAAAATTTATTTACATAATTTTGTCCCATTGTAAGAAGCAACTGAACTTTGTAAAGTTCATATTATTCTGGCATGTGACGTTTGGTTTTCTATACCATAATCAGTCATTTGTTTAAATTCAAATCTAGAACCGTGAATATTTCACGCGGCAATTTTTTTTTTTTTTTTGTTTTGTCTCCACAAACAATGTCAAAGAATTGCCCACTCCAAAAGCCACCATCTTGAAACCCATGATACGATCAGGGGTGTCGTAATGCTACTGATATGGAAAACGCTGCGTATAGGGTAACCCTGCAGACAGTAGCAATACATAATGCGATGGACAATTATCGGGAGAAAAGGAGAGAGGAGAAAGGTATTTTCAGAAAAATTAAATTTTTATTGTCTCCTCAAACCGCGGCATTTTTTTTAAATAGTGTGACATGAAATAATTAAATGAAAAATTTATACAGAAAAAGTATTAAGTTTAAATTTGTATAAAACAAAAAATCCTGCCCCAAACAATTCTATGTCGGTTAACCGACACAATAACGACATCGGCTGCTTTTCATTTAAAAAGAAACAAGTGAAAAAGCGGTAAGTTCGGCCGGGCCGAACTTTGGATACCCTCCACCATAGTTATATTGACAGGTACTATAAGCGAAAATATAGGGAACATACCAAAAAGTGGACCTATACCGACATTTCTAAAAACGGATAAAAACCATAATAACAATTTTAGAAATTTTTAAAGGATAATTATAACCTCAGCCTTATGGCTAACGAAAGTGTATACACTTTAACACGATGAAAATGTGCCTCATCGAAATATTGGTTCTAGACCCCATGTTTCTTTGGACCCAATCCGTTTCAGAAAATTTAGATTTCATCCGAACTTTGACCATCTTATTATTTCTTCCAAGCTTAGTTCAAATTCGAAGATGGGGAATATCGGTCCACTCCTTCTGGAACCTCCAATCAGGGGCTAGGTCTAAATGCGGCTATAGTTCATAACCGAACCTTATGTTCTAATTTTTTAGAAAAGGGTCTTAGAACCAAACTCAAAACGCGCAACAAATCAGATAACTATTTTAATATAAAAAGGGGGTTATATGGGGACTACCCCAAAAAGGTGGCGAATATTAATAATTTTTGGTAGAGAGATTTGTTACCATATGCGACTACAAAATACCAAATTGCAGCAAATTCGGTTGAAAAACGCGTTCAAGAACCCCAAAATACCGAAAATTGGGGGTACCCTTATATGGGGGCTATCCGAAAAAATAGACCTATATTCATAATATTTTGTGGAGAGATTTGGAACATATTAAGAACTCAATGTACCAAATTTCAGCGTATTCGGTTGAAAAACGCGCTCAAGAACCCCAAAATAACGAAAATTGGGATGTACCCGTAAATTGGGGATATCCGAAAAAAATGTAGGGGAGAGGGGGGCACCTTTGAACGTGGGGCACCTTTGAACAGCGCTCATAAAATCTTGGTTTAATATTTTTCCGACCCGCAACCACATTTTTGTATATGGCAATCTTGTTCTCTATATGAGTAAACCACTTCGACTTGATTTTTCAGTTGTCGAAAAATTGTGCATGGGTGACCATGTTTTCTCAGTGTCATTGTAAACTTTTATTCATTTGGTTGTAAGGGCGCAGGAAGAATTCTGTGATTGTTTTCCTTCGCCAAGCAAATTTTTTGCACTCCAACAATCATTTCAAACATAAGTAATGTAATTATTAAGTAATGTATTATATTTTAAATTTCCGTAAAATGCCATGGGTGGGGCACCTTTGAACATGCCCATTAAACTTGGGTAAAAATAGGATTTTTTAACATTTCGCTTCGATTTATCAAAATTTCAAATGGGCAAATAAGATTACGAAATTAACTGTATTTTTCACCATATTAATTTTTGTTTTTAAGTCATTTTATGTTTAATAACTTTTGATCTAAATTTTTTAAATTTTGAACATTTTTTATATATTTATTAATGAATTAGTGCATTTCTGATATGTATGAATAAAATACATACATATTTGAACATAAACACTGTTAAAAAACATGTCGTTCAAAAATGCCAACCCCTGTTCAAAGCTGCACCCCTGGGGGGCAGTTTTGAACACTTTGATTTCGTCCATTAAAACAGGAATAAAATATATTTATCAAGCTTATAGTATGTCATATGTATATTCATTTTAAAGGTTACATATGTACCTATTAGTTAAAATTTATAAGAAACCAAAAATTATAAAATAAAAAATGTTATAAGGCTTGAAAGCAAAAAGTGTTCAAAGGTGCCCCCCTCTCCCCTACATATATTTATAATTTTATGTGGAGAGATTTAGTACCTATTAAGAACTCGAAATACTAAATTACAGCCACTTCGGTGGAAAAATACGATCAAAACCCCCAAAATACTGAAAATTATATGGGGGCTACCAGAAAAAGTGGACCTATATTTATAATTTTTGTAGGGACATTAAGTACCCAATAAGAACCCAACGTACCAAATTTCAGCGTATTCGGTTGAAAAACGCGCCCAAGAACCCCAAATAAAAAAATTTTAATATTAGTAGATATTTCCACAGAGGAACAGGAACAGAGTATGCTTATTTTTACATAATCACTTTCCGTAGGCTCACTTCTTTAGATTTACATTAAATCCAATCAATCGCAACACGAAGTTCTGTCTTCTTTAAGCAATAACAAATTAGAACAATATATTTGATACAAGCACCACTTATTGTAACACCATGTATTCTTATCTACTAATTTTGAAGCATACTTCTAGGCTGTATCAATAAACACCAAATGGTTTGTGTATGCGCTAATAGCATTTTCTAGCACACACCTTTTGTATACATATAACAATTGTTGTTTGATTGATGAATCACCCATTTATTTTAAATGAGGAGGATAAGAAAAGAAATACACCGAAAAAAATTAAGTAGTTTACGATATTTGGGGGAATATGTTTTAGATATTGATTCATTCACAAATTTCTTCTTACGAATGTTGCAAAATTCATCTTCAAACAAATAGATTTTTGGAATATCTGTTTTATATTTTTCAAAACATCACATACGCAGACACACATTTTGTTTACGACTTTGGCATAACAAGCCACAATATGAAAAAAAATTTTAATTTATAAGTTGCTATAGCCTACCATGAATAATTGTATCATGGCTACAATCATGTTTACGAGGGAGAATTATCTGGAGAAAAGGAGAGAGGAGAAACGTATTTTAGCAAATAGAAGTAAGAACAAGAAAAACGTGAGTGGGAGCAAATCGAGATGTACACGAGTCAGAACGAAGTCCGGAAATTGTACCCACGAGTAAAACACCAAACCGAAGGCTTTGGTGCAGAGACATCCTCCGGTAGAGATGAAGATGGAAACCTGGTGACAGATCAGACATTGTGTTGAGGATCTGGAAGTAGGATTTTGCAAAGTTTCTGGTATCAAATAGTGGCAGCGAATAAGATACCCCAGAACCAATAAAATATGACAGTATGTGTAGCAATAAAGCAGCAGGTGCCGATGGATAACCAGCCGAACTATACAAGGCCGGTGGTCAGATGCTGGTCAGGAGCATGAACCAGCTGAATAGCACAATTTGGTTAGAGGAATGCATGTCCAACGATTGGAACCTCGACATCGTGTGTCCCGTGCACATAAAAAGGAGACAAGACAATACGTTCCAACTATAGAGGAATAAGTGTCCTTCCAATCGCATATAAAGTGTTATCCAGCGTACTGTGTGAACGACTGAAGCCAATGGTCGATGACATTATGGGACCATACCAATGCGGCTTTAGGCCTGGCCAATCCACCATTGACCAGATTTTCACTCTGCGCCAGATCTTGGAAAAGTCTCACGAAAAACAAATTGACACATTCCACCATATGTCGACTATAAAGCTGCATTCGACAGCCATATCCGTTCAGAGGATAACTTTAACTCGGACAAGGTCAGCAGTTAAGGTCGGAAAAACCTCTCGGGGCCCTTTAATACAGAACGAGGATTCAGACAAGGTGACAGTTTTTCGTGTGATCTTTTTAACATCCTGCTGGAAAAGGGTCATACGAAAGGCAACGGTGAACAGAAATATCACTCTGTACAACAAACAACGCATGTTACTTGCCTACGTCGATGACATCGATATAATGGATCGAACATTGCGAGCGGTAAATGCCAACTTTGAACAAATTCAGAAGGTGTCTGCCAAAGTGGAACTGGCAGTAAATGGTGAAAAGACCAAGCTGATGGTATCAACGATGTATAACTTGAGAACTACAGCTGTGGAACTTGAGAACTACAGCTTCGTGATGGTCAAAGATTTTATATACCTTGACACCGCCATAAATAAAACTAATGACATCAGTTTTGAAATTCGGAGGAGAATAGTGTTGGCCAACAGATGCTACTATGGTCTGAGTAAGCAATTCAAAACCAATGCCACTTCTCGTCAGACCAAACTCACACTCTACAAGACACTGATACTACCCGTGCTGTTGTATGGATCTGAAACATGGGTACTTGTACAAGCAGATGAGGCAGCTCATGGAGTGTTTGAGAGAAAAATTTTCCGAAAGATCTATGGGCCGATCTGTCTTGACGGTGAATATCGCCGTCGAATGACCCATTAGATGTATCATCTATTCTCAGACATCGGCAATATCTAGGCTAGGTCATGTTGTGAGAATGGATAAGGATGCCCCAGCTCAAAAGGCATAAAAAAGCGAACCAACTGATAGATAGAAGGAGAAGCCCACGAATTCGATGGAAAGATCAAGTGGAGCATGGTCTTTCAAATTGGAAAAGCTGTGCACAAGACCGACGTGCCTGGAGATTTTTTTAAGCTCGGCTTATGGAAAATATGGAATGTTCTGGTACAAGCCAGCTAAGTATGTAAGACCTAGTCATAATTTTTCAAAGTAGTTTTCGAGGAGACTTACTCAAATTAAAAAAAACTTTAAATGTCCCTGGACAAGTTAAGAAAGTGTTAGAGCTTATGTCTACACTGGCGTAAGAATTTATCCACTAGGATATATGACTGTTCTCTCAGCGCTACTTTCAGTTTGTATAAATTAACCATCAGATGGCGCCCAATAGTCACAATTAGTTCAAAGGTTATTTAGGTTTATATTTCTACGATTTGTAATCAATGACTAAAAACACGATTTATTACTTAGATTTTATATAAAAAATTTATTTATTTTATAACAAATATACATTTTTACATACTTAATATTCTCTTCTTTGTACGGACCAGTAGAGAAGAATAATCTAAGTACAGTTATACATTTTTTTCTTTTTTGTAAAAACATTTCTAATGACTATTATGTTTTCGTTTTTTAATGATACAGAAATAACTAATACTTCGTAAAGATGAAAAAAAACAATGTTACACACTATAAAATGGGGAAGGCAAATTAAGGTACAAATATTAATTTTTTAGGTTAAGGACGAATACTAAGACTTCAAGGGAGGTACTCAAGTTGTGAAACATTTAATACCCCCACTTAACTGAAATCTTCGTACCTGTTCTGGTATTTTGAGTATTAAAGTGTGTTATACAATTTTTGTTTTTCGCAAGCATCTGAAGTAATCTTATAGACTATAACAATTTGGACAGATTATACAGGCGAGAGGAGGAGGACGAGAAAACGAATGCAGTATAAAGGTACTTGAAGATGATAATAATATTTACAATAATTTGTCATAACACTACAGTCTACTACTCTCATGGATCTGAGCTTTGTAACCGGGAACGTTTTGCAAATTATTCGTTAAGGCTGAGGGTTTCTTGTTGATGCCATTGTATGCTGGTGGTTCATCGGCTGTGAACACGGAATTATCATGGCCCTGGACGTTGCGTGTGTGGACTTCCATACCGGGATTTTCACCCTTTTCAGTGTCTGAGGTTTTGGGTTTACCTTCCAACAGGAAACAGGTGATGAGGAAGAGAATGGAACCTAGAATTGAGAAAATTTATAGAGTTATTAAAAAATTGTTACACAAGTATTGTCCAGCTACTTACTTATGCCATACATGCCAGCATAGAATATCATAATGGAGCCTCTGTAGCCAATGGCCTTGGCAACGGGATCAACCAAAATTGGCAAATTACCACCAATGTTGTTCATGACAAACAAGAACACACCAATGGTCGAGGAGCGCACATGCAACGGCACAATTTCCACAACAATGGCAAATACAATGCCGAACCACATTTCAGCAAAGAAGTACGAACCACCCAATGTAATCATGGCCCACAACGGTTCAAAGAACACCGAACCAAAGGCTGGCAGCGTGGCAATCAATTGACTTATGGCCAAGACAAATGCTCTTGATCGTATGCCCATTTTGGCAACAATCTTATCGGACACGACACCGCCGACCACCACACCAATACTGCCAATGCCAATTGTCACAGCGAACAGCCACCAACCCAAATCGGTGTCAGGGAAATATTGATTGTAATACAAATCGGCATTGTAGGCAAATGTCATGCCACCGCAATGTCTGATGGAGGCGGCAATCATTAGCATAATCATGGCGGGATTTTTCAACACTGACCACAGATTGGCCTTCTTGCCATCCTTAACTGTCATCGAGTCGTCAGAAATTGATTTGCGTTCGGGTTCTTTGAGGGTTGTGCCAGTCAAAATGGCCAGAATAACTGCCAAGACGCCAGCACCCAAGTAGCAGACACGCCAGCCCAGATCAAAGAAATTGGCTTGGGTAATGTAACGGCCAACGGGGAAGGCAATGCCATAACCACCTGTGAATCGAAAATCGTTATTAATTTCCTCTCTACAATATTTCAGAATCATCCAAACTTACCATAAATACCCCAATTGAAAATGGCCATAACCAAGGCTCTCTTATCCTCAGGGAATATGTCCGACATTATACCAGTAGCCAAGGGATTACAACCAGATTCACTTAAAAGTATACATAAAAATCAATATTCTATTTCCAAAAATCTCAGTTTCCTGATCTTACCCCGCAGCCATAATCATTCTCAGCAACACCAATTGCCAGTACTCCTTAACCGTACCCTGTAAAATGATAGCCACCGCAAAAACGAAAGTACAGACCGTCAACATTTTAACGCGATTGTAACGATCTGCAGCCACACCCATAAAAACACCAGCAATGGTAAAGATCAAAATGAATGTTGGTCCAGCCAATATCTGATATTCAATACCCAAGCCATTACGATTCCATTCACAATATGTTGTGCCATTGTGCTCTAAAGCGTGACAGCTGGAAAGGAGAAAATATAATTTATTAGTTCGCAATAAGAATAAACATCCTA
This sequence comes from Musca vetustissima, assembly GCF_032173495.1. NCBI lineage: Eukaryota > Metazoa > Arthropoda > Insecta > Diptera > Muscidae > Musca > Musca vetustissima. Next base: position 26,661 of record NW_026882292.1, read on the forward strand.
GTTCGCATATCTTAATAGCAAAGAAATTATATCGTTAGCTAAAATGCAAAAAGGCGTAATTAACAAAAAAAAATTAAAATTGACTTTTGAATGTCAACACATGTAGTTTATTGACATTCACAATATTCATTCAAAAAGTCAATTTTCAATTTTTTGTTAGTTACGCCTTTTTGCATTTTAGCTAACGATATGTATGTATATCTCCGTTGTCAATTTATTAAAGAATCCGACTATCTAACCGTGAATAAATTCCCAATATCTATCGATGCCAAGAAACGATGCCTCATTGAATTTTGTGCAGTGGTTTGAGCCCTTGCTTATTTAGTGTTGCCACTTTCCTCTGCAGAGAGCTATCTCCTGTCAATCCTATTTTGTGTTGATGTGCTTAGGAAAAATCTATTTTATTTCCTCTACAGAAAAACAGATATTCTCCTTAATTTCTTAGTAATCGAAATTGGATTCGACATCATTATTTTTTATTTATTTTTATTTCAGTGTATATTTTTCAAATACGAGGGCAGTTCGGAAAATTCTTAGCCTAGCACAAAGAGCACGGTATAAAGAGAAAAAACGTTGAGTGTTTTGGAAACTTCAATCTCTGTTATGAACACATGTTAAATTTTGTTTCGATCTGGCAACTCCTTCATATAGAAACATGTGTTCATCCAGTAAGGAAAGTTCAAAAGTCGGACGGGGCCGACTCTATGATATCCTTCACCACTATAGGTACATAAAAGATATGTTAATATCTACAATATTCTGTAGATAGAAAATACATAGAATCTTTGAATGACCATTGAGATGGAATCGGGCGAAATTAAATGTGGTATCTTGATAGATATTTAAACCAATTGAAAAACCCCCATACACATACCTTTCTGAAATCAATGATAAATTGCATGTCAAGCGGTCAGACTTGGATTCTTTGGTGTACCATTTTATGAAATTGAGTAAATTATGTATGGTAGCTATATATATATATAAACACATGGACCTAACTGAGCAACCGTTGCATACATAATTTTTTTTTTTTTTGTTATCACTCTATATTCAATTTAATACCCTATGCCAAACATACATAGACCCTTCGATGCACCATTTACATAAAAACGAACGAAAATATACATAAGACCCATATGAATATCGGAACCGAATTCAACAAACCTTATTACACATCATTTTTTCGTAAATTGCTACATTTTGCTTAATCGGACAAATATTGTGAGTTTGGTGTATCATTCACAAAAAATCGGACGAAACTATATATGGGAGTATATATAAATCTGAATTGATTTTAACTAAATTTCACAGACATCAGTCTGGACCTAATTCAGTACTCTGTGCAAAATTTTGTAATTCTATGCCTATTCTGAAAAGGAACCATGGATCTATCTCGATTTATTTTGCCTGTTACAAACATATGCACAAAGACATAATACCCTGTACCACAGTATGGTGAAGGTTATAAAAAAACGCATCCTCAATTGTTTACAATGGAAACATTAGAAAAGCGTGCTTTCATTGTAAACAAATTCTAAGTAGATAATTGTTCGGCTGTAGCCTTCTCTATGTTATGGCGCTACAATCTAAAGTTGTTTTCGGTAATCGGACTGTCATCTATAATTGCCTAAAAACAAAGCCTAATTGATGGCCCTATATCCTGCAATTTTTATTTTATATTATCCTTAACTGTTGATGTTCATGCCTATGTTGGTTATTAAAAGGTCAGGGGCTTCGGATGCCTTTCATCTGGGGATGTAAGTAATTTGTTTTTTAAAAATTCGAAAACATACGGTGGCGCTATTTTCTTTCAATTTCGTATTGTGTTCATGTGTTGAATTTTCCCTTCTTCGCTAGGATACATTTCCGGGGCCTATCTATTTATTATTTTTGTTAAAGTTATTTAAGTACACAGTTCTCGAATCTTACTTCTCGATTTCTAAAATATTTTCAAGAACATTGGTTTAGGGCTTTCCTGTTAATGTTCTAGAATACCTAACTTGATCCGGATAAATATTTGAAATACTGTGTTATATATTTTGTAAAAATGTCGGTTAATTTGTTATAATTAAATTGTTTCTAAAAATCTAGGTGTTGGACGTGATTGACCTTGTATAATATAAAATGTCAAACATGTCACACAGATCCAAGAAGAATTCGCTAGTTTTAAGCATTGGCTATCAGGGATGGTCCGTGTGACGAATTTTTAGGTTTTCGACTGTCAAAAAGGTGTAAACGTCGAAAACGTCATATACCTGTATAAAAAGTAATAAACGTAGTAAACGTCATTTATATCAATTTTATCAGCATACACAGTTATTTTCAAGAATATATATTATTTTTACTATTCCTTACTGGAACTGATAACAATTTTTAAATTTTTTCGAGAAGAAAATTTTGAAATTTTATATGGATTTGAGTAAAGCATGCGTAATTTCCAAATTGATTAATGGAAATAGCTATTTTGTCGAAAACTTAATGGATTTGGGTAGGTTTCTATCGTATGTATTATACGTCGGAAATGTATGTCATTTACGTCACTGTTTCTGACAGGCCATCTCTGTTGGCTATGCATTGGATGGCTATAAGCATTATTCATTTCTACAACCAACTATATGCTCTACAGTAAAGTGCCTCTAGACCAACAAACCTTAAGACATGTTCGATGTTACAGTATTCATATCGAAGACGGCATATGCTCAGATGTCACCATCATACAGTTAAGGGAACCCCACCCATTCTCGATTTTAATTTTCCAAGATTTTCAATGGACTGGCAAATCAATACCAATGCTTGTTAAGGTTTGTAACTTTGCACACATATATTTGAAGATTTAAAAGAGAAGAAAAATAATTTATAAAAAAATTTTGTTATTGCTTTGTTGTTTTTTGTAATTAAAGAAAAGTCCTTATTTTTGATGGCGGGCATGATAACTCCTCACTGGAACATCGGAATCCGAAAATGCCAACGGTGTTAGAAAGAGTACATGTCTGGCTCTCGTATGAACTAGGATTATTGACTTCTCTCTAAAATTAACAAAATGGCGGACCTTTGAAAAAATATTTTTGGAAAATCGCAGATTTTTGACCAAAAATCAAGTTAAAAAATAAGGAAGATCTTCACCGATTGGCTTTATCCTAGTTCATACGATAGCTATACACTCACAGAGAAACGTGTAAATATTTGGAATCGATTGGGTTATTAGTTTTTGAGTTATCGTGCCCGCCATTCGCAAAAGAGAAAAACGCGTTTAAAGTTTGAGAAGCCCTTTAGCCGTCACTTGATGCTGACACAATAAATCGGCTATATCTTCAAGAGTTCTTGAGATTTTCACTTGAAATTTTGTAGAGACATTCTTGATTTATTGTAGAATCGAATTAAATCAAAAAAAAATTTGACCCCGAGAATGGGGGGGGGGGTCCCCTTAAATTCAGGATGTCCTAACCGAATGAATTCTAAATGGGCACCAGTTGATGACTATTCTGAATTTGGCATGCTTTTATTTTCTAGGAATTCTCCTGATTTCTTGTGATCAGATGGCGCCATCGAACAGTTAAATTAAGGATGTCGTAACCGTATGGATTCAATATGGGCGATTTTTTTTCTTACAACTTCTAATTTTTTTATATGTAGGTTTACGTTGTACATGATTTCGTTAACCCATGATTTTCGTTATTTTGAATTTAAATGGATTTTGAATTTTAAAGTAAACACATGGCACACCTAAAGCGTTGCCAAGGTGGTAATTTTAGATACGGTGATGTATTTTTTGGTACAAAAAACTGTGTTGTATTTCAAATTAACTCGATTAGGCAAAGTATTACGAGCAAATCGAGATAAGGAGTAGATTTAATATTGAATGGAAATCGAGGTAACAATAAAACCTACAGTCTAAACTTGCTATCACAGCTAAGTTTATTGTTTAATATCTTTTAAGAGCGTGTTTAGACTAGTAAATCTACTCGATTTAAAATATCAATTCCATTGCGTATATATCATCTTCACAAATCCAGTGGATTATATTTGACGTATACGTATGCCCACTTCAACTTACCTTGTTTCATTTTGAATAGCCGAACACTGCTCGGTCACTTCGGCCCTAGTGAACATTGTATTATTCTGTTGGCATGATATATCACCATATTCCAAATCAATGGCCGTCTGTTTCGAAGTGACACCAATTAAATAATGTCCCAGTTCACCCAAGATATAACCAATTGTTAAAATGGCCAGTACATAGGTACTATAATAGCCACTTAGTTTCGATAATATTGGTATCATTTTGGTGATCTACAAAGAAAAAAAAAAGAACAAGAAGAAAAAATTAGCAATTAATAATATTATTTTGAATCATTTATTTCTAAAATGAAAATAATAACAGGTTATAAGATTTATTTCACAATCAAAATTAATCATCCAAAAGTTTTGTTATTGTTGTTGTTGCATTATTTGGTAGATATACGTAATTAAACAATTGACCAATGTAATTATCCATAACATTCGAATAGAATTTTTGTTGTTGTTCATTAGTAATAAACATTTGGTTTATTTAAAAGTAAAACTCAATATTCTAAGATTTTTGCAGTGAACTGCATTCGGATATTCCAGTCATATTCTATTCTACATGTGACCGTCTAATCAGATGATTACTGCTGCTTAAATTATCAATGAATTGAAAAGATATATAGAAACGTTCTAATTGCAGGGTGGCGAGCTTATTAATTTGTTATAGTACTTTTTTAATTGATGTTAATCGTCAATTGTCTCGTAGTGATCGATGACCGGCTGTCGCAAGTGTGAAATATTCTTTAGATGGAATCTAAGAGAAACAGCAAAAGAATAAAAATTCTTTATTCAATTGGTATGTGTCATAGCTTGGATAGAAACAAATGTATTGCAAGCTGTAATACATTCCGGTCACAAAGTGATCAGAAATAATTTAAAACAAGGATAGAAATGACAATAAATTATACGTTGAGACAACTTAAAATATATGAGTAAATGAGTAGAAATCTGATAGGTGGGAATGCGAATAAAAAATGAAGCGATAGCTCAAATTTAGAACCATGCTCCAACACGTTGTAATATCTTAATAACTTGTAAGATTTCAACTTAATTTAAGAGAGCATATATAAAAATGTCTTCTAATTTTAAAAATGTTTTCTTTCAGATCCATTTTGACATTTCTGTCATTTACTAGCTTTACGATTAAAAGCATGATGCAATAATAAGGTTATGTATCATGTCTGGAAGTAATTCCTGTTTTGGGAAGAAATCATAACCTTTTATTTATTTTTCGCGTTTTTAGTTTTGCGTTAAAAATGTCAAATAAACATAACCAATTGATGTGTATGGTTTTTAAAATATTTGACAGAAGAGGCCACTACCTACAGAGTTGATTTTTTATTATTCACCTCAAGTTGTCTACATTGTATTCAGTGTTGCAAATTTTAGCACTTTTACTGCTAGATTTATCACTTTTTAAACTAGCTAAGCACCAAAAAAGTGATCTAGCATCTATCACTTATTTTGACATTTTTAAATTCAAAATTGTTTGGAAAATTTGTCTTTTTTGAATTTCACATTGACACATTGAAATTTCCGTGTTTCTAACAAAGAATTCGATTTTCTAATGTTTAACAAGTGAGCGGAGCAGTGTAGTCGGGCGGGGACATCCATATGATACACTTCGCAACTACCAGTGGATTTTTTCTGTAAATTTGCCGTGTCAGTGACGAATTCTGCGTGATATTCACTTCCTGCTGTGACTAGAAAAACTGTCAAAAACAACTTTTCTGGTTCATTTAATCCCACAAATATCATCTTATCACCACCTAAAACTATACATGTCGCACTTCACGATAACCAGAACTTTCCGCCTTCTAGTGTAGTAATGGCAATACCAAACAATATCAGAATACGTAGACTCCTGCGAATATGTATATATAGCTCCCACACCCTGTATATGTCCTATTGGACAACAAACACATATAATATCCTAACAACATAGCTGTTAATTTGAATTTCCTTTTTCGTATTTGAGTATACAAATATTTTTTTTGAAATATAGATCTCATTATAAATTATGAATAAATTTCTTTATATACATTTTTTTGGCCTAAAACGAGTTTAAAGTATGATAGAGCCAATCAGCTGATATTTGTTTACGTATACACACATTTCTAATTTCACGTAGTTGGCCAATATTTACATAATTCTAATAGGATTTTCCAGACATTAGATCATGGCATAATTACACAAGGTAATCTTATGCAAACATATGATTCCAATTTTTCATAAATTTACTTTTGACAAAATTCAGCTTTCAAAATTTAAATGAAAATATCTTCCCAAATTAACGCACAACGCGTGTTCAGTGGCAATAATTACAAAATGTTTAATATTTTGAAATTCCCAGTCTTTATAACCTACAAATATAAGTTGTAACATCTATAATTATATCTTAAGAACAATATTAATAAAAAAATGGAGATACTTATTTACAGAAAGTATACAATTTAAATTTTTTAAAAAATATGCCATTCGACATGCATCAAATTTTAAGGAATTTATTTTTCAAATAATTTCAAATTGATAGATGAGTTCCAAATTAAAAAGGATTGCCACTATTAATTTCTCAAATGAGACTACCTTCCGTAATTATGTCATGATAAACTATGAACAAAAGAAATTTTTTATTTCTTTCGGCCCAAAAAGGCATTTACATTAGAACATTTTACCAGGTTAACCTATTTTATGAGGATTTATTTGACATATATTCAAAGGAATTGAATATTTAAACCCACTGGGTTAACGAAATCCTGTCTAATGTAAACGCACTATAAAACGAGATTAGAGTAAGGACATCCCTTCTGATTAGTACAGTATTAAAATGATAGTCAATCAGCTGATATTTGTTTACGTATACACACACATTTCTAATTCCACGTAGCTGGACAATATTTACACAATTCTAATAGGAATTTCTAGCCATTAGATAAAATATGTAAAAACATCAAATCAAAAATGTTGTTTTAAATTACAGTTATACTCATTATAAATTTATAGTACGTTTACATTGTATTGGAATTCATTGACTCAGTGGGTTAAATTATTTACTCAGTGGGCTTATCTTAATGAGGCTAAATTTACCACACAATTTTAAATCATTTTGAGGCAGGATTTATTTTAAATCATGAACGAAATCATGATACTAATGAGATGCAACGCGGTTTTTGTACGAAAAATTACAACTCTCTCACAAGGTACCAAAATTTGCACATGTTTGGTCTGTTCCATGGCACAATGAATAGGTAGTCCATTTAGCGCAGCTGATGTCTTGATTAACTGTCAAAGTGGGTAATTTCTACTTGAATTCGATGTGCAGTGTTGCCAACCATTTGAAATATTATATGGAAAAATTGGACAGATAATCGAGACAAAAACAAAGGTTTTTGTTTTGATACATCACCTTATTATTGCATCATGGTCTGTTCCAGTACTTTTTTAATAGTAAAGCTAGTAAAAGGGAAACATTTCAAATTCGCTCTCATAGTACCAAATAATTCGAAAAGTTCGGGAACGAAAATCTAGTAAATATGACAAAATTAGATGGCAATATTTCAAAATCAACATAGCAGCCAATCAGAAGTTGGCATTCCTGTTTACATTTTTACTCGTTCAAATTTCTCGAGTAAAAAGTTTACAAAGAGAACGCCATTTTGTTTTGTGCTCTCTTAAACTTGATTCAATGTTTTACCAGTTTTGTGGGTTTAGGAACGGATTTCGAGTAAAAGGTTCCAAAACTTGTAAAATTAGTAGATTCTTTTAGGTTCTGGAACGGAACTGTTTTTAATTTTTTAAATGAGAAAACGAAAAATCGCTGGAAAATAGAAAATACTTATAGAATTTTTGTTTAAGGGGACCCCCATTCTCGGGGTCAAAAGTTTTTATGAATTAATTCGAATCTACTCTAATTCAAGAATGTCCCTACAAAATTTCAAGTGAAAATCTCAAGAACTCTTGAAGATATAGCCGATTTATTGTGCCAGCATCAAGTGACGGCTGAAGGGCTTCTCAAACTTTAAACGCGTTTTTCTCCAAACATTGGATTTGCGAATGGCGGGCACGATAACTCAAAAACTAATAACCCAATCGATTCCAAATTTTTACACGTTTCTCTGTGAGTGCACATCTATCGTATGAACTAGGATAAAGACAATCGGTGAAGATCTTTATTTTTTAACTTGGTTTTTGGTCAAAAATCAGCAATTTTCCAAAAATATTTTTTCAAAGGTCCGCCATTTTGTTAATTTTAGAGCGAAGTCAATAATCCTAGTTCATACGAGTGCTAGACATGTACTATGTTCCAGTGAGGAGTTATCATGCCCGCCATCAAAAATAAAGACTTTTCTTTAATTACAACAAAACAATAAATAAAATTTTTTGTAAATTATTTTTCTTTTCTTTTAAATCTTCAAATATATATATGCAAAGTTACAAACTAACGAGCATTGGTATTGAATTACCAGCCCATTGAAAATCTTGAAAAAATAAAATCGAGAATGGGGGTTCCCTTAATAGGTGATTTTTTACATTTCAAACTATCAAATCATTGCAAAAAAAATTGTCTATTGTTGTAATTTTTCTTTTCACTTTCAAATTGCAAACAAATATTTTTGGCGCAAATTACTAATTTTGTATGTATACTAACAAACATCAACTGATCGGGATTTAGATCATGATCAAAGGTATATGTAAACAATTAGGATGTATTTCAGGATTTTGTTAATCGGGTGAATTTCAAGTCGTATATGTAAATGAACTTTAACAAACATCAGCTGATCGGGATTTGGATCATTATCAAAGGTATGTGCATGGCACAATGAATAGGTAGTCCATTTAGAGCAGCTGATGTCATGATTAACTGTCAAAGTGGTAAATTTTACTTGAATTCGATGTGCAATGCTGCCAAATTTTTGAAATATAATAAGGAAAAATTTGACAGATAATCGAGACATTATTGCATCATGGGTATGTGTAAACAATTAGGGCGTATGACTGGATTTCGTTAATCGAGTCGATTTAAAATTTTATATGTAAATGTACTTTAAAGGTCTTCTGTTAGCGAAATAAATTTTCAAATTCAAATCTTCTACAACTAGAAGACCTATCTACTTTATGAAAATATTTGACTATTATTTTTTTATTGTTCACACTTGTCAAATCAAGTTTGGGTGTGTTGCATTAAAACACTTCAAATCAATCTCAAAAAATATTCCCGTCAATAATGATTTAAGTGTCTAGTCCATTAATCAATTTATCAAAATATTTGAAAAATTTAATGGCTAATTATAGGAATATCATGAGATGAGGATGTAGAAGGTGCTGGTGATTTGCTTTTTTGCTTATTCCCACAAGTCATTGCCTTTTTGCCATGAAGAAATTAAATAGAAAAAAAAACTGATGAAATCAATCAATGATTTCCGAGAGTGCTTTTTTGCCAGTTTTTAATGTTGTTGCTGTCGTTGTTATTATTATTGACTTGTATGTAGTTCGTTTCAAGGTTAAGAATTCAATGGGGGATTTGTTATATAATAAAAAACAACAACACTATAAAATACAACAAAAACTTCAATCAAATAATAACAAGTGTTACGGACAAGCAATGATTCGGACATACAAACCAGAAAGAATTTGTAAAAGTTGAAATGCCAAAAAAAGTATTAAAAACAAAGAACAAAATATTTCTAAACACATAAAAGAACATAATAATAGTAAATTATGATTGTATTACAATAATAAAAGAATAATATCTAAATTCCAAAAATGTCTCAAATCCAAGAAAAAGAATTCTCTACAATCAATATGAAATAATCTGAAACAAAACATACACAGATACACGGATGTAAACCACATCCACAGTGATTACCAATATTCGTATTTGTATTATTATTATTCTGTTATTAAATTAGATAATTTGTATTCTTAGTTTTCATTTACAATAAAGTTGTTTTGTTGTTTTATATTTTATTTTTTGCCTTTGTTGTAGACAGTAACATCCATTAGGTAGTACATTGTTGTTAACTATATTTGTTTTTTTATTAAAAAGCCCACCTATATGTGATCTCTAATAATCATTATGGATATTAATATGAATCTTTTGTTTCAAAAGTTGGCAACCTTGTCGGTAATGTAAACAATTTCCGGTTTTAATGTTAAAATATTTAGTAAAATAATTCCTTTCACTTTCTTTGTTTTGTAAAAAAGTAACAAATAGACGTTTTCATGCTATGACAAATAATTTATAATGATATTAGGTTTTTGTTAACACCTCTGGGTGCTGTATACTAATCGATGATACCCATATAAAGTAAAAAATAACGTTTCAGAATGACTACAACATTATTGATAGAAAGGCTAAATATATGTCATACATACCGATAGTGTAAACATGACTTGAAATGCAATTGAATGTCAAACAGGAGTTATAAAGTGTTGACACTTGTGCGATTTTCATATGAATTAAAAACATCAAAAGCGCATTTAATGTACATTTAAACATACGATTTTTAACCAAATATTTAAAAAAACTCCAAGAAAAACTCCCAATCTGTTTACACATACCTATGATCATGATATAAATTACAATCAGCTGATGTCATTCATTCAGTCATATGTTTTCAATTTGTTCATAGTATACGAGTATTTACTTCTGACAACATTCCGTTTCGAAGATTTAAATAAAAATAACTTCTTTGGTAATGAACGTGCAGCATTTTTTCAGTGGCAATAATTGCAAAATCATATATATTTATTAATATTTTGAAGTACCCTGACTCTAAAATGTACATATTGTTAAATCTTCCAAAAATGTGCAGCTTTAAAAAATACAAATTTAATGGAATTTATTTATCATTTTATTTCAAATTTATATATGAGTTACATATTTAAAAGGGTTGCCATTATCAATTTCTCAAAAACCCAGATGTTTACACTAGTATAAAATGATAAAAAGTGAGTCAGCTGATACTTGTTTACGTACACATAAAATATTTAATTCTACGTAGCTGGCCAATATTCTAAATTCTAATACAAATTCCACTCATTTCCAGGAAAAAATGCATATAAACACTTGTTGTTTTAAAATAGTTTGAAATCCAATGTATTAAAATTTTCGTTCGTTCATTTTTTGTAGGACAACTGGATTGTAAGTTTTAAAGCTAAAACGGCATTTAAAGCTAAAACGGCATTTCGTTAAACCAGAGGGTTTCAATTGTCAATTCCTTTGCATATATGTCAAATAAATCCTCATAAAGTAGGTTAACCCGGTAAAAAGTTCGAATCTATATGCCGTTTTATGAGCGAAGCACATAGGAGGACTTCAGGCTTGGCATGTTATTTTAGCTTCATTTATTTTAAAAGAATAAAAGAGAACAGCGCCCAAAATCAAAGTGGACTACGATATTCCTTTATAAATTGACATTTCATACAAGACCAACTTAAGGGACCAGGACTGAATCCTCATATATGTTTCCCCTCTTATGCGGCATTTACATTAGAACTTTTTATCGGGTTAACTTACTTTATGAGGATTTATTTGGCATACATTCAAAGGAATTGAAAATTTAAACCCACTAGGTAAACCAAATCCGGTTCAATCTAAACGACCTTTGAACTTTTAAGAAAAGAAATACAATTTTTGGCTGTGTTGTAATTAAAATTATCTAGATTTCGCACAGGATTTAGAGTAAATCGAAATAAGCAATGCATTTCATTTTGTGTGGTAAATTGTGGTTATGAATTAAGCTAAACGCGCTTAAAATGTCATTTGAATTTAGCAACTGGATTTATTTGTAAAAGATGTATCAGTTTCCAAACGTGCTGTTTATTAATTATTTTACAAAATTAAATTTGAATATTTTAAAACAAAAATAAAAAAACATCCGTCAACGGATCAACTTTTAAATCCGTTTATTGACCTATACATTTTTTCGATCTAGTTATCCCTGGCAAATTCTTTGATATAAAGCGGGTTTATATTATGATCGTTACTAAATGCTCAATAGCGGTTTATTTTCTTAATCATACTGAATTTTCCATGATTAAACATATAAATTAAAATTATCTTACGGATTTACTTTAAATCGTAAAAAATCTTGATACTATACTAATGAGATGCTACCAACTGATCGCAATTTTTTCTCAAGGTGGCTTGTTCTATCAAATCAAACTACATGTTTTGTGTATGTGTGTATTGTTTTGAATGCCATTTTAAATAAATTGAAATTATATTGAAATATAAATTCAAATAAAATTGTTTTATCATAACATAAACATCTGTTTTTAATTCGATTATCCGTCAAATGTTATCTAGTAATATTTCTAATGGTTGGCAACACAGCACGTCGAATTCAAATAGAAACTCATGATGCAATAATAAGGTGATGTATCAAAACAAAAACATTTGTTTTTGTCTCGACCATCATGGTTGGCAACATTGCACATCGAATTCAAGTAGAAATTACGCACTTTGACAGTTAATCAAGACATCAGCTGCTCTAAATGGACTACCTATTCATTGTACCATGATATAAACTATACACTTTGACAGATAATCTAATAGCAGCTGATCTAAATAAAGTACCTATTTATTGTGTCATGGATGCAACCAAAATTTTCAGCTGTTCTCACGTATCGTTTGTTTTTATATTTAATAGCTGTGTTGCAAAAAAATTGCAAAATCAGTCAATATAGTATAATACAAAGTATAATATAATCTTTTGACACATTATTTTCTATAACAACAATATTGTTTTGTAGAATATTTAATTGTATATACCTTCTATATATATATACAGCGGCTCCATCGCATAATCGGACAAAAGGAGTATTTACTAAAACCAGAAGATTTTTTGAAAGCAGGTAATTTGATGATAGATCATCTTAAAATACATTTCTATTGATAGTTTTCATTATATTAAGGTTCTGTTTACTGACGAAAGCAAAGTTAATTTGCACGAATCAGATGGAAAGATGTATGTGTGGCGTAAGCCAAATGCTGAATTTGATCATAGGAATACAAAAGCCACTGTTAAGCACGGAGGAGGTTCTGTTATGGTTTGGGGCTGCATGTCAAGTGCGGGAGTAGGCAATTTGCATTTTATTGATGGTAAAATGGACAAATTTGTCTACCTCAACATTTTAAAACAAAATGTAAAGCAAAGTGCAGACAAATTGGGTATAGCGAACAACTTTGCCTTTTATTAAGACAACGATGGTTGATCCATAACTGCCCAAAACTTATACAAACACCTGTACAGAGCCCAGACCTTAACGTAATTGAGCATCTTTGGGAAGAATTAGCTAGGATAGTGTATGAAAAAAAATTTAACTCCTTAGTACAGCTTAAGGAGGCTTTACTGGAATGGTGGAACTCCATAGAGCTGGATGTATGCCAGAATTTGGTCAAATCAATACCGAAGCGTTTACTGGCC